>NC_068433.1:30474131-30509131 GCF_023373465.1 Oncorhynchus keta | reverse complement strand
TCGGAGGGGTACATTTATTTCTAACCATGTCTCAAGAAGATAGAGCATTGCTTACAAGCATGACTGAGGAGTTTTTAAAAAAGGGATCTTATTGCTTGTGCTACTGGAGGAGGTTGAGGCCCTAAAAACAGGAATATTACAGTAATAAAATTATGGAAGAAATATGAGCGGAAATAAGATATTGAAAACTACCGTGGACTCCCTAAAATACAAGAGAGGCTACTGTATGATAAAACAATGAAAGCCGAATTACTTGATCTAAAGTGCAGAAGTATGACTGATAATATTGTTATAGTTTTCATTTATCCTCCTTTATTCCAATTATCAGTCAACAGAGGAAAATTTCAAGGTGTTCGTGAAATGTAATCATGATGACGGACGAACAGGTAGATACAATTGATTTTACAATGGGCTCTCACCGTTTCGGTGATGGCTGTGTCAGAGTCGATTGTAAGTTAAACTTAGGTATTCCTTTGTGGGTAGTGTGTTGACTAAGACACATTTTTACTGGCAGTCATTAGGGACCGTTAAAATCTATGTTCCTTTTTCCTTCCTTTTTTGTCAGAATAAAACAGAATTTAATGAGGACTACATGAATTATGTCTTAAATGTAATCGACATAAAGATCTAGCCTTGCGAAATATATAGGTAGTTTTCTCTTCATTTTTCAAACAATTGGATCCAATGAACTGAGCAGGCTGGGCTGATATGCTTATAGCCTTCCTAGGACTTTCTAAATATTAGCATGCATTTAAAAGATTGTGCTGTTATTATTTCTATTAATATGATCTATTATTGTTTGTTTTTTTCTTCGGTTTTCCATGCTATTTGGTTAGTTCATTTAAAAAAACACCCTCAAAGATATGCAATAGACCTACAAGGCTTTGAATGTGGCAGATGGCAGTATTGAATTGTGTCATCATGGGACTGCCCATATTTCCTTTCCATTGAAAAAACAGGAGGCCTCTTACACTTCAATGTTGTCATGCAAAAATCCTGGCGAAATGCATAGCACATAGAATCAAAAAGGTTTTACCAGATCGGTCTATAAAAAAAATGGTCAGATGAAGCAGATGCTAAACTACAGGACTGCTTTGCTATCACAGCCAGGAACATGTTCCGGGATTCTTCCGATGACGTTGAAGGAATTCACCACATCAGTCACTGGCTTTATCAATAAGTGCATTGAGGACGTCGTCCCCACAGTGACTCTACGTACATACCCCAACCAGAAGCCATGGATTACAGGCAACATTCGCACTGAGCTAAAGGGTAGAGCTGCCGCTTTCAAGGTGTGGGACTCTAACCCGGAAGCTTACAAAGAAATCCCGCTATGCCCTGCGACGAACCATCAAACAGGCAAAGCGTCAATACAGAATCATACTACACTGGCTCCGACGCTCGTCGGATGTGGCAGGGCTTGCAAACTATTACAGACTACAAAGGGAAGCACAGCCGCGAGCTGCCCAGTGACACGAGTCTACCAGATGAGCTAAATCACTTCTATGCTCGCTTCGAGGCAAGCAACACTGAGGCATGCCTGAGAGCATCAGCTGTTCCGGACGACTGTGTGATCACGCTCTCTGTAGCCGACGTGAGTAAGACCTTTTAAACAGGTCAACATACACAAGGCTGCGGGGCCAGAAGGATTACCAGGATGTGTGCTCCAGGCATGTGCTGACCAACTGGCAGGTGTCTTCACTGACATTTTCAATATGCTCCTGATTGAGTCTGTAATACCAACATGCTTCAAGCAGACCACCATAGTCCCTGTGCCCAAGAACACAAAGGCAACCTGCCAAAATGACTACAGACCCGTAGCACTCACGTCCGCAGCCATGAAGTGCTTTGAAAGGCTGGTAATGGCTCACATCAACACCATTGTCCCAGAAACCCTAGACCCACTCCAATTTGCATACCACCCAAACAGATCCACAGATGATGCAATCTCTATTGCACTTCACACTGCCCTCTACCACCTGGACAAAAGGAACACCTATGTGAGAATGCTGTTCATTGACTACAGCTCAGCGTTCAACACCATAGTACCCTCAAAGCTCATCACCAAGTTAAGGATCCTGGGACTAAACACCTCACTCTGCAACTGGATCCTAGACTTCCTGACAGGACACCCCCAGGTGGTAAGGGTAGGTAGCAACACATCTGCCACGCTGATCCTCAACACTAGAGCTCCCCAGGGGTGCGTGCTCAGTCCCCTCCTGTATTCCCTGTTCACCCACGACTGCATGGCCAGGCACGACTCCAACACCATCATTAAGTTTGCTGACGACACAAAAATGGTAGGCCTGATCACCAACAACGACGAGACAGCCTATAGGGAGGAGGTCAGAGACCTGGCCGGGTGGTGCCAGAATAACAACCCATCCCTCAACGTAACCAAGACTAAGGAGATGATTGTGGACAACAGAAAAAGGAGCACAGATCACGTCCCTATTCTCATTGACGGGGCTGTAGTGGAGCAGGTTGAGAGCTTCAAATTCCTTGGTGTCCACATCAACAACAAACTAGATTGGTTCAAACACACCAAGACAGTCGTGAAGAGGGCACGACAAAGCCTATTCCCCCTCAGGAAACAAAATATATTTGTTTTTTATTCCTGAGATCCTCAAAAGGTTCTACAGCTACAACATTGAGAGCGTTCTGACCGGTTGCATCACTGCCTGGTACAGCAATTGCTCGGCCTCCGACCACAAGGCACTTCAGTGTAGTACATACGGCCCAGTACATCACTGGGGCAAAGCTGCCTACCATCCAGGACCTCTACACCAGGCAGTGTCAGAGGAAGGCCCTAAAAATTGTCAAAGACCCCAGCCACCCCAGTCATAGACTGTTCTCTCTACTACCGCATGGCAAGCGGTACCAGAGTGCCAAGTCTAGGATAAAAAGGCTTCTCAACAGTTTTTACCCCCAAGCCATAAGACTCCTGAACAGGTAACCAAATGGTTACCCAGACTATTTGCATTGTGTGCCTCCCAACCCTTCTTTTACGCTGCTGCTACTCTCTGTTTATCTTATACGCATAGTCACTTTAACTATAAATTAATGTACATACTACCTAAATTGGCCAGATCAACCAGTGCTCCCGCACATTGGCTAACCGGGCTATCTGCATTGTGTCCCACCACCCGCCAACCCCTCTTTTTACATTTCTGCTACTCTCTGTTCATCATATATGCATAGTCACTTTAACGATACCTACATGTACATACTACCTCAATAAGCCTGACTAACAGGTGTCTGTATGTAGCCTTGCTACTCTTTTTTTCAAATGCCTTTTTACGGTTGTTTTATTTCTTTACTTACCTACACACACACACACACACCTTTTTTTCGCACCATTTGTTTGATCCCGTAAGTAAGCATTTCACTGTAACCTGATGTATTTGGCGCACGTGACAAATAAACTTTGATTTGATTTGAGATATTGTTCATCCTGATCATACAGGTTTTCTACATGGATGATATATTGGAGATAATATATGACAATTAGTTGAAACAATTGAACATTATGAAACATCAAAGATCAATCAAAGGCCTGGTCTTCAGAGCATATTTTGAAAAGTTATTTTGATTAAGTAGGACTAGAATTAATCTATAAATGCCTGAATTACTATCATTTCATTGAATCTCTTATACAATGGGTTAAAGTTATGTACAGCAACCCCATATGTAAAATAGTATATATTGGTTACTTCTCAGAAAGTATTGAGCTTTTAAGAGCAGTTAAACAAGGCTGTCCGTTGTCTCCATATCTATTTATTATGGCCATTGAAATGCTAGCTATTAAAATTAGATTCAACAAAAACATCAAGGGGTTAGAAATCCAGGGGATAAAAACAAGTGTCAATGTATGAAGATGATTCAAGTGTTTTCTCAAGTCTTCAATCTGGATCCCTGCACAGTCTCATTCAAGATCTTGATCACTTTTCTAGCCTCTGGACTAAAACCTAATAATGACAAGTGTACCATATTACGTATCGGATCATTAAAAGGCACGGTGTTTATACTACCTTGTAGTTGACCAATAAAATGGGTAAATTAGACATACTTGGTATTCACATTTCAATTTTTTTAATGAACTTACCACAATCAATTTCAATAGAAAGTTTGCAAAAAAATACTGTAGATTCTATTCTACAACCATGGAGAGGTAAATAATTGTCTATTTATGGGAAAATCACATTGATAAACTCTTTGGTCCTATCAGTTTACTTACTTACTAATGGCACTACATACTCCAGACAACTCCATTTTTAAATCACTTGAGCAAAAAAGATGTCATTTTATTTGGAATGCTAAGCCAGACAAAATTAAAAGTGCCTATTTATAAAATGAATATGAGTTTGGGTGGCTAGAATTATTATATATTAAAGCTTTAAGCCTCTCACTAAAAGCTTCACTCTTACATAAGTTATTCTTAAACCCAAAATGGTTATCCAGTAGATTATTAAAAAAGCCTCATCCTTTGTTCAAAATGGCCCTTTTGCCTTTATACAGATCCTTTATAAAATGGCCTTTTCGCCTTTATTACTTCTCATTTCCAACTAATTGAAAATGTTTTTTTTAAGCATCACTCTTTCTTAAACAAGCCATACAAAGGTGGTTACAATTTCAGTTTTATCCTCCAGAAAAGATACAAAAAATGTTATAACAAATGTTATGGTTTAACTCAAATATGCTGATTAATATAAAACATTCTCTATGGAAAAAATATCATTTTTAAATAAGATTTATGAATGTTATTATGAATAGAAACAGAGTTATGTCACATATGCACATATATTGAAAATATATGGGAATGTCTGCTCAATCCAAACTTACAACAAACTGATAGCACCATGACTACAAAAATGGAGGAGGCAAGTGGAAAAGGGTGAAGGTAGGGAACTTGTTTGCCTGACATATATTAAATATACAAATTGGCTGAAAGGATTTGGCACATTCATGAATGCAATTTCAGAAATGGAACAGTTTAGGCCTATGTATTGTTTACTCCAGTTAATAAATGGTTGCTTTGTTGTTTTTTTAAACTAAAATGTTTGATTGAATTTCAAATCATGAGTGACTCCTATGCTGTGTGATGACAAGAACAAATACATTATTGATTGATACAGTAGCCTACATAAGTATTGAAAAATAGGCCTAACTAAGTTATGGTATTAATAAGACTAAACAGGATGTGCTCTTAGGCCTACAGCTCGATGGTGGTTAAACAAGCCTGCTAAACTAAGCCTACTAATGATAATGACCTATTACCTATTATTATAATGATAATAATAATAATAATATATGCCATTTAGCAGACGCTTTTATCCAAAGCGACTTACAGTCATGTGTGCATACATTCTACGTATGGGTGGTCCCGGGGATCGAACCCACTACCCTGGCATTACAAGCGCCATGCTCTACCAACTGAGCTACAGAAGGACCACGAAGTGATGATGATCATAATGAATATAATAATAATAGTGTGACGCGGGTGTGGAGTCAGACGCAGGAGACAGAGAGTGCAATGCTGTGCTCTTTAATGCACAAACGCACCACAGGGTGCTCACAACAATAACGGCCCCAAACACGGGGGACGAAAAATGTACAACTGAAATACACGACCAGGAAACAAACACGTTCCTCTACATACAGAACCGAAGGTCACAATAATTAATCCCGCACAACAAACAGGCTGTCTAATAAAGACCAACTAATCATTCACAAACAGGTGCTACCAATAAACATACAAGGAGGGGGAGGAAAGACAATCAGTGGCAGCTAATAGGCCGGTGATGACGACCACCGAGCGCCACCTGACCGGGAAGGGAAGCCACCCTCGGTCGGACTCGTGACAAATAGTAATAATAAAAATAAGGATATCAAGGAAAAAGCAGGGTTATTATTATTATTTATTTATTTTTTTTAAGTCAGAAGAAGACAGGCTGGTCTAACGAATTTGTGAAATTTCACAAAAACAGACGAGTTTGTGAAATTGTTTCTGACATGTTGTCTTGCCTGAGGCTTGGTGCTCACGTAACCAATAGTCTATTAAACAAACACTCAAAACATGCAACAGAAGCAGGATCTGTCTTATTTCTGTAGACATATATGGATGCTTTATAAAGCCTGTGTAACGGCTTTCTTCCGTCGAAGGAGAGGAGGACCAAAATGGAGTGTAGTTAGAGTTCATGGTGTTTAATAAGAGAAACTAAACATGAACACAATTACAAAATAACAAACGTTGCAAAACCGAAACAGTCCTATCTGGTGCAGAGAACACAAAGACAGGAAACAACCACCCACAAAGTGCCCACAGAATATGGCTGCCTAAATATGGTTCCCAGTCAGAGACAACTATAGACAGCTGCCTCTAACTGAGATCCAATCTAGGCAACCATAGACCTACAAACTACCTAGAAAGGACACAGCCCCATAAACATACAAAAACCCCTAGACCAGGCTAAACACATAAATCCCCCATGTCACACCCTGACCTAACCAAAATAATAAAGAAAACAAAGATAACTTAGGCCAGGGCGTGATAGCCAGGCATATTTAACAGTTAAGTTGGGGTTTCCTCTCTCCTCGATTTTCTTTTACAATTAAGTCAATTGCTGTTTTCTTGTCTCCTAAATCCGCTGCTGCCTCTGCCGCATTCTTCTCAACACCAATATGCTGAAGGAACTCAGGCCCCTCAAAAGAGCCCCTGAAGCGAACCGAACAAAGACTATTTCGAGAGTGGGTCTGAGTTCGCTTCGCTTGAAATTCGCAGTCCGGGTTACCTTTTTTAGGGCAATGTGAAAGCAAAGCTCCCGAGGTTCACTTGTCATTATTCCTGCAACACATTAGACTACTGCAACACCATTTCCCCTCCCATAAACCCTCACATTGGTGACACAAAAGAGAGAAGATTATGATGTTCAGGTTCGCGGGAAACAATGTGTACTGTTTTTGGATATTGAATAGCGATTGTCAAGGATGCACAGAAAGGGTACAACATCTATTCTAGCTCTTAAAAGGGCAGTAGCCTACCTTGGGCGTACAAGTTTAAATTACAGCATTATTTATTCTGCAGTCATTCTATTGCTATGTAGATGTTAATAGTGTCTTCTGATTACAATTATTATGTCTCATATTTGAATTAAATGCAATCCAAAAGGTAAGCTGGTATATGTAAGCAGGCTGTCCAATTGATTGAATGGCTTGTCCTACACTTTGTAAAAACCCAGAATGCATGTTACAAAGAAATCTTGGTTCCTTTCTAAACATGGCAATGTGAATGCAAAGAGGACTAGGTGAAGTGAAATGCAGAAGAGTCCTCATTCAAATGCAAGGGCAGTGTGAATACAAAAGAGAAACTGAGTTATTTTGCTATTCTTTTTTTGTTTTTAACCCAGTTCACTTTCTTGAGGACTGAGATCACTTATCTTAAAGAGGACTATATGTGAAATCACCCTTAGACTGATGGACTGTACCATCCCCATGGCCTCCACAATGGATCAGTCCACTCAGACAGGCACGAATCAGACAGGTGTTTTGTACATCATGATTTTTTACTTACTGTCTACTAGTTACGTGGGTTATTGTCAAATTCCCTAGTCTCTGCAGCTGGAAAACATCCACACCGCATGATGGCTGCCACCACCATGCTTCACCGTAGAGATGGTGCCAGGTTTCCTCCAGACGTGACGCTTGGCATTCAGACCAAAGAGTTAAATCTTGGTTTTTTATCAGAGCAGAGAATCTTGTTTCTCATGTTCTAAGAGTCTTTAGTTGCCTTTTGGCAAACTCCAAGTGGGCTGTCATGTGCCTTTTACTGAGAAGTGGCTTCCGTCTGGCCACTCTACCATAAAGGCCTGATTGGTAGAGTGCTGCTGAGATGGTTGTCCTTATGGAAGGCCCTCCCATCTCCACAGAGGAAATCTAGAGCTCTGTTAGCGTGACCATCAGGTTCTTGGTCACCTCCCTGACCAAGGCTCATCCCCCCTAATGACTCAGTTTGGCCGGGGGCCAGCTCTAGGAAGAGTCTTGGTGGTTCCAATCTTCTTCAATTTAAGAATGATGGAGGCAACTGTGTTCAAGGGGACCTTAAATGCTGCAGAAATGTTTTGTTACCTTTCCCCAGATCTGTGCCTCGACACAATCCTGTCTCGGAGCTATACGGACAATTCCTTCGACCTCAAGGCTTTGTTTTTGCTCTGACGTGCACTGTCAACTGTGGGACCTTATGTAGACAGGTGCGTATCCTTTCCAAATCATGTCCAATCAATTGAATTCACCACAAGTGGACTCCAATCAATTTGTATAAACAGCTCAAGGGTGATCAACGTATTAAACTGTATTGAATTGCTTGAAAATCTAGCCAATTGACTAGGAAAGAAAAGATCACTCAAGACAAATCAGTAGGTTAGCAAATATATTTTAATATATAATATAATATTTATAATAATTTTAGCACAATGACAAAATGGCATCATTTCAGTTTAGTCTCATGTAAATCAGGACAAAAGCCACATCTGTAGGTCGGTATTTATTTTTAATACATATTGTAATACCTTATATTTGATTGATTTATTTGTTGCTGTCATAAATCCCTTTTTTTTCTTGGTCCTGTAAAATAAGAATTGTAATAAAATCTAACAGCATATAGCCTATGGCATCCAGTGGGAGATATGATAACAATGCAAGGTGTGGATGTAGTTGTAATAGTTTGCTTTCCAGGCCGAGTACATTGCAGGCATTGAATTGTATCAACCAATGGTTCTGTGCTACGTCATGGAGTACGCAGTAGGGCATTAAATTGCTATCATATGATGTGGTTAGTTAATTGTTAAACACCTATCCAGTCGTGAGCTCTGGAAGATGTCTGCTATCTAGTCGGTTTGGAATGCGGCCATCCTCTTTACCACATGGTGAGAACAGAGCTTCAAGACAAGCAACTCCTTCAGACTGATGCAACATCCTGTCATTTTTGGTAAGATTGAGACCATTTCATTGGCTAATTAGAGGAGACCTGACCTTTGACCTGCATTTATCAAATGTTTTGTTACCACAGAGATGTTGTGGTTCCGTTATGCTTATGAGTACTACAGTATGCAAGATACCGCAGGTTGACTAATACTTTTGAACTTACTCACTAAGAACATAGTGGCCTATTGTGTTGTGGCTCAGTGAAATCAGTCTCAGTCTGTGATGTCATATTTAAACAGGTTCATAAATACAACACTTTCCAACACCCAGATATGATATGCAGTGATCCATTAAGAAATACCTTCTCTTACTTTTCTTCACTTCTGAGGGTCAAAATTATGAATAGGGGGACATGATCATGAATTTAGATAGGCTACTTCTTGCCTGCTTTAAACCCCTGGTGGAATTCCACCGGAAATCTAAAGTTCCTTCATGTTAAAATCAAACGGTTAGATGCCTATATCTAGGCCACATCCCAATTACCTATCCTTCCACCCAAAGTGTGCACTTGTACACTTCCCTTCGCTGCTTTGAAAGGAAATAGCTGATATACGAAATATGGTGGAAACTCCCTCTAGCTAGCCCATACCTAGCTACATAGAATGCATTTACGTATGTGTGGGAAGTAGTGACCAGTGTACACTTCAGAAGAAAGGCAATATTATTAGGACATAGACCCTAGTCTATCCTTAACCAAGCACAGGAACGTCATGACTCGTGACCTTACGATGATGACCTCTACTCACGTTGACGGGACCACACCACTGCAGTTACGATGATTAACACTGACCAGCGCCATATATTTAGAGTTCGGCCAACCGTTAGAACGCATAGTGCTTTCAAGTATTCCATTTATCCATTCATGATGAGCGTTTGGATTGTAATTGTAATTCTAGATGTTCAGTTAGATATAGCATTGTTTAAAATGTCAGAAATTCAATGAACTCAATATTTCCAATGTAATAATGGGGAGCTAACATGACTGCCATATGGAATATAAGTGCATTATAGAAACACAATGTCCAAACTCTCTAAATATATGGCCCCGACACCGACCTTAGGGGAGTTCAACAACGTTAGAATACCTAGTAATAATCTCAGTTGAACAATAAACATTCAAAACTGTAACAGTGAAGGCGCAAATAGCCACTTTTTAAAAAGTTTAGACCCAAAACAGACTCTTATTATGTTTGCTGCACACTACCTTTTTTAGACTGTTAATGTTAGCAAACGTTTGCAGCTGGCACAAACCAAATGGAACGTGTTAGCTTCTGTTAGCAAACATTCGCATACGGGTTCGCCTTGTTGAACTCCCCTCTCGCAGAGCACCTTAAAACACGGCACAACAAATGTTGCTAGCTAGTCTCTACTGCAAAAACACACACTTAAAATGGCTTCTTACAGCCGCCTTAAAACGGCCTTCAACTTCCGTCTAAAATAAAGAGTCTCCATCCCGATATCCACACTAGCGTACATACTGCTGCATTCTAAATAGTACGCCAGTGTGGATTCCGGGACGTAGCCTCTGAGAGATTGTTCAGTACACATACTGTACACTTTTTTAGATTTATTCTGTCATGTTAACAGCACATACAAGCATCAGGATTTGTCAAGTCTCCCATCCGCCTCCCTAGCGGTTTTGCAACTAAACTATAAAGTTGGCACTTTTACTGTGTGGTGTGAAAGCTTGCTTCTTGTGCATATTAATGTCAATGTTTATTTGGAAATTGTCACGTCACATTTTGCTATTTAGTGCTAGAAGGTTGAATAGTCATGCTTTAAAAATGCATGGTCACAATTTCAATTGATTTTTGCTCTTTCACTCTTTCTGTCACGCCAATGAACGTGAAAATAGATGTTTTGTCAATGTTGTTTCTGCTGTACAAATATCTTCCAACTTCAGACATTCAAAATCCCCAACCTCACTAACTTCTTGCCAAGCACACAAAACTCCAAATAAAAATAGTCAACACAACCTCTCTAGCCTACTATACAGCATCACGTGTGAGTCCTGACAACATTCAACACCTTAAAGGATACGTTTGTCATTTTGCTACTTAATGTCGAATGGTTCCTTACCCCGAACGTAGTCTATGAGCCAGGATAAACTGTCATGGATAAGGAACCATCAAACATTAAGTTGTAAAATAATGAACTTATTCTTTAAGACCTTTGTAATGTTTAGTTCACCAGCCACTTCAAACCCAACTCAGGCCCCAAATTCAATCTACCTTAGATAAAGGAAATCACAATGCAGGTTCACATACTATGTTAACACAGTTGGAATTGTGAGCGGCTAACCAGTTGAAACCTGTTAAAACCGATAAATTTAGCAAGTTGTTAGTCTCAGGGAAATGATTTGATTTGCAATTAGTGTAATTTGGGCCTGGGTTTTCATCTACTGCTACACTGCACTGACTCCAAATTCATCCCTCCTCTACCTCTCTATCCATGGGGTCACAACTGAAAATCAACACTTTTTTTTCTCCACAGCTCGAAAAAAAAAGAAAGAAAAGAAAATGAACAGAAATGGAACAAACTCTTCTGAGTGAGACTTTTCTACCCAGCGGCCTGCTTTCAGATAGTTACATTTCACGGCACAACAAACAAAAGCATCTCTATCAAAAACAAAGACAATAATCCAATAAAAACAACCACAATGAAAAACAACAACATATGACGTGAAGAGATAATCACGATGGATATCCTGTTGCAATTTAGCAACTGTCTGGATAACAGTTTGTGCAGTTGGCGTGTGTGTTGTAAAATACATCCGACGATAAGAAGACAAATTAAACACAATAATAGAATACAATCTGTTTTTTTTTTTTTAAAGGAAGGATGGTTATATCTCCTAACTTAATAAAAACAACGAAACCCCTAACTCCATATTTAAAGATAAAAACATGGGATAGAGATACAGAGATTAAAATCTAAATTGAAGTGTGGTCTCTGATCAATCCTTACTTAATATCAGATAAGTGACACGTATTTTACCCCATTTAGTGAACATATCAGAATACTTAAAAAATACAAAAACAAACAATACATTGGCATAAAATAAATTAATCCATTACGAAACCAACATATTGATATAAATTCATCATATATATATATACAACCTAATCCCCCCCCAAAATTGAAAAGTAAACATAGGAAAATGAACTAGTGTAAAATCCTTTCAATCATAACTTCAGTATATTGAATGTAAACGAAGGGATAAAGGGAAAAGTCAAACTCCTGTCGCTTGAATAGTTTGAATTTGAATTGTAGTTTGATGAGCTCTCTATAACGGTTAGCTTTGTTTTACGTCTTAAAATGATCATTAACTTTAGGTCTATTGTATGTCTTGGTTATATTGTTACATATATACTTGTCATATAGGCTATGTTTATTTTTGACTTAAATTGTGTTATTTTTCTAATACACGTTTTTTTTTTGCAGTATTCTTTTGTAACTTGATATGTAATTGGTACACGGAATTCCAAATTGACATCATTTGTGAGTGATATGTTGTTATTATTTGTGCCAATGGCCACATAAAAAGCACAGCGGTGTCATACACGTGGCTTCTAACCAATAAGAAATATATCAAATCCACACCGAGCGCCATGGGTTGGACCCTATTGAGAGTTTTACCATAGATATAGAACACTTGATAGATAGGCTGATTCATGGGGGGGGTCTGAGGGAAGAGAGAAAAAGGGTATGGTGGAATGAAAAGGGGTTTTCATTCCACCTTTTCACAGGAAAAGGGGTTTGAATTCTTAGTAACGAATATGGCAACGTCCTCGTCGCTTGAATGAATTTTCTGGGTGTGAGTTGGAATATAGAAATATGTATATATAGAAGCTGCAACCAAACAAACATGGATAACCAAATACATGTGTTTAGACATGAGAATAATTTGAATGTTGTAAAGTGAAGGTTGATCCTTAATGGTATCTGGCCATTGACTTGTAATTATGAGTGTTTGTGTGTGTGTGTGTGTAAGGTTTATCCATTTCTCTACTGATATTCTACCACACAAATGCTAACATGACACAGTCCATGACCGATAATGGAATTCTGACTTGAAAAAATTGTCACTTGTACACAAACACCGAGATTCACAATTCCCTACATACTGTAAGCATGAAAAAACAACAACAACAACACGCAAAACAAAAACAAGACAAAAACAAACAAGAAAACACCTCCCTTGTGATCCTCATAAGAATCTACACCAAAGAATTGATAAAAAAAATAAAAAACACATTTCCCCCCCAAAGTTTTACAGTAAGTACAATTCCTATGTTTATCTCCAGAACTCTGTAAGTGGTTAGTGCGATAGTAGGCCTAAGAGGATCTACAATGGTCGTCTGACGCAAACTCCCCAGCAAGACGAGCACCTACCTACCTACCTACCCTGTCGACCAGCACCCACAGATCATAGCGGTTAAGTACAACTGAGTGCCGTTGCCTGCAATACTGTACTCCTTCTCCCTAGCAACAGATCCAGGATCAGGTTAACCGAACCCTGATTATAACCATACTTTAATGCTGCCCCTAGCAACATATCTCGGATCAAATAACACATTTCAGCACAGGGTTTGTTAGCAGCAGCCACCGCTTCACTATAAAGGGGTGCTGGCTTTGAAAGGGTGACTTGCTTGGCTGTTCACCTTAATACAAATGCTCTGAACATACTTACAATACTCTTTTTGACTTAGTTCGGTATGCATGAAGAGTCTTTGACTCGGAGTGCTGATCTAGGATCAGTTTGGCCTTTTAGATCATAATGAATACAATTATATAAACGGGGGGGACGACGACGACGACTGGTCTACATAATGCGGAGGCGTATATAACAATAAAGTTAAATGCATAGGATAGAAATCAGTTCCAACACTACGATAAACAGCGAGCAATACGAAGACAGATCACAAAATCTGCGATCTAAATAAAAGGCTTGGTCATTGGCACTGGGGGGAGGGAAAGAGGGAATGGGGGGAGAGGTGAGGGTAGGGGTTATAGGGGGAGGGAAAGAGGGAATGGGGGGAGAGGTGAGGGTAGGGGTTATAGGGGAGGGAAAGAGGGAATGGGGGAGAGGTGAGGGTAGGGGTTATAGGGGAGGGAAAGAGGGAATGGGGGAGAGGTGAGGGGTTATAGGGGGAGGGAAAGAGGGAATGGGGGAGAGGTGAGGGTAGGGGTTATAGGGGGAGGGAAAGAGGGAATGGGGGAGGTGAGGGGTTATAGGGGGAGGGAGGGGAATTATGAGGGGGGGGGAGGGAAAGAGGGAATGGGGGAGAGGTGAGGGTAGGGGTTATAGGGGGAGGGAAAGAGGGAATGGGGGAGAGGTGAGGGGTTATAGGGGGAGGGAAAGCGGGAATGGGGGAGAGGTGAGGGGTTATAGGGGGGGAAAGAGGAATGGGGGGAGAGGTGAGGGTAGGGGTTATAGGGGGAGGGAAAGAGGGAATGGGGGAGAGGTGAGGGGTTATAGGGGGAGGGAAAGCGGGAATGGGGGAGAGGTGAGGGGTTATAGGGGAGGGAAAGAGGGAATGGGGGAGAGGTGAGGGTAGGGGTTATAGGGGGAGAGGTGAGGGGTTATAGGGGGAGGGAAAGAGGGAATGGGGGGAGAGGTGAGGGGTTATAGGAGAGAAAAGTGTTTTTGTTGTTGGTTTTTTTTCATAGAAAGTGGTGGCCATTGTGCTGTGACTATACAATTATAGAAAGGTCTGTGTGTAAGTCTTTCTGAGCTCTTAGGACATCAGAAAAGGTTCCATTCGGCTCAGGAAACCCCGGGAGCCTTAAGCTCACACACAGGTGATCACTGTCCCTGCCTAGACCCTTTAGTTTAGCAGACATCTACACGGACCACTCGCAAAGTGCTCAGCAAACGTACAATATAGTCCCCTTCTTTACGCGTGAGACTGAACTTGATGTGTGCGCCAGTGGAGGTTGCTGAGGGGAGGACGGCTTATGATGATGTCTGGAACGGAGTATAATGGAGTCAACGTCTTTGATGCCTTTCCATTTACTCCAATCTGGCCATTTTTATGAGTCGTCCTCCCCTCAGCAAATCTCCACTGGTGTGCGGGTGCAACCACACTTCACATACATTTTCACATTTGACACATTAGTTGTCCCATACACCAATTCTGCTAAGGCTTCTTCGTAGGGATTGAAACACAGTGTAAATATACGTAAATTAGTAATTATTTCATTTGAATCAACAGTCTTGTTTTTTTTTTCAATTTTATTGATGTACAATGGCTGAGACAGCTCAAAATGCGTTAGGGATTAGGGATGAGATTATTCGGAGTGTAGTTGACTGTTGTGTGTTTATTGATGACTCATGCAGTACTTGGGCATTTCACAAAGGCGATTATGAGCAATTGACTGTATATCATTGATTTATATATTCTACTTTGTTTTCATGATATTGAGCCTGTTTTTTTTTCTTTCTGCCATTTTGTTCTTTCCTTACATTTCCTTTCAGAAGCAGTCGTCTTCCCTGCTCTGTGATTGGTCAGTTGTTTTACGTCCTGAAAAACTATTCGGCTGGAATTCCGAGTGGCATTGTCTGAGCAGAAAGACAAATGTTTATATATTTTGAAGATTGGGACGACAAAACCGAAAGTTGCCCACACCGACATTGCTTTCCTCTTACCGAAACATTTTGATTTACGTCGGTCGTTTTCTGTGATTTTGATACAGAACGTTCATGTAGATTGTTCTAAAACCATTATTGTGTCAACAGTCTTTACATTATGTTGATTCCTACTTAGGAAAGTATTTGCCCTGTCACTGTTTTGTTGTCGGCTGCTGACTCTCACTCCATCTCCCCACTGTTTGCGCACAGAGGAGGAAGAAATGCATTCGGAGAAGCACAAGCATATGACTGTTGCTCAAAAGGCTATTGCGAGAAAAAACAAGCAACTACTGCTATTTTAGTTACAGAGAGGAGAGTCACAGCTTTCTGTGAGTATATCATGTACCTCTTAATATTGAGTTCACGGGCCCTACTTTACAACCGCTGTTGTAAGTATGGTTTTGATGCACCCGCGTAGCGGAGCCGAGTGCGCCATTTGCAGTGAATAGGCTTTACATCAAGTAGCCTAGTCTAGCGCTGGAAAGGTTTTTGTAGAACATTAGTCTGCATTTATTGATAGATTAATCAATTAGACTCCATGGTTAAGTGTTTTGAGTTCCCACTTCCT
This sequence comes from Oncorhynchus keta, assembly GCF_023373465.1. NCBI lineage: Eukaryota > Metazoa > Chordata > Actinopteri > Salmoniformes > Salmonidae > Oncorhynchus > Oncorhynchus keta. The sequence continues at coordinate 30,492,950 of NC_068433.1, read as the reverse complement.
CAGGTGGTGAATAATAGTTTATACGCCAATATGCACATAGATATCGGCAAATTCTCTGAAGAGCCAATAATCTATCGGATAATTCTGGATCCTATTTTGACAGCTTGCACATCAAAATATCCATCCTGCATTTCCTTGATATGTTAGATGAAATAACTTGCTTTTTTAATCATAGGCTACCCTCTCAGGTGTCTGACTTGGTACTGGAGAAAATTGTCTAGAGGCCCTGCCACTAAAGTAAAGTAACTGTCCAATAAACATTTTTGTTGCTGTTGTTGTCGAGTAGAATAGTTACATTTATAGGTAAACCTTATTGTAAAAGCATATAATAAAACATTCACAAAAAATATTATATTGATCAACACCACATGAAGCACTATATTAGCTATATAAAAAAACATTTAAATATATTTTTATAAGGATATAAAATATATTGGTTACTTTTTTTTCACATCATATAGTTCATATACTGCTTCATAAAGTGTTTTAAGTTGATCAATATAATAATTTTGTATACGTTTTTACAATAAGGTGTCTTTTTATAATAAGATTTCGCAGCAAAGGAGCATTGAATCTCTGTAAAATCACAATGAGGGTAAATAAGTGTGACTGTTTAAGCGATAACATTTGATTAACGTTGAATTATCGAATACATTAAACTTAATATCATAACATTTTCTTCTTCGATAATTCCATGCTATGGCTGGTCTAAAGGCAAATATTGGCTTTTTTTTTAAAGACTATCTAACAAAATACTTTTAAAAATCCAATGATCTGATGTCATCCGAGTTTTGAATAAAGGGAATATGACACCTGTATTATAGGTGTCTTCTTGCTCAACTCTGATAAAGCAATGCATAATGCATAATGCTAAGTTAAGTCACATTTTCACTTAGTATCCCAATGCATGACTAAGTGAACATTGGACTGAAGTTAGGATTTGCCCCTTAGTAATATAGCAATTCAAGTGCACTGCAAGATTGACTGAATAATATGGTTGCACATCTACAGTATGTAACTAATGACAACAGGTTCATCCTAATGACCCAACACAGGAGATGTAACTACTGGATCTGATATAATGGTGCTTTTCCGGCAACATCTAGGTCGAACTGGAACGGTTCACTCACTCACTCACTCACTCACTCACTCACTCACTCACTCACTCACTCACTCACTCTCTCACTCTCTCACTCTCTCACTCACTCACTCACTCACTCACTCACTCACTCACGCACGCACGCACACACACACACACACGTACACACGTTTTCTCAAAACAGTGTTACAGGAACACAAACTAAACCACACTTCTTTTAACAAAGAGGGATAGGATTTTAGCTTTGGCTCTGTCTATCTTTCTTTCTCTTTTTTGTTCTCTCCATCTTTCTCTCATCTTGAGCTCGTCTTCTCCTCCTTCAGTCAGGGAAGAGGCGATCGCGGCAGACGTGGCAGCGAAGCATCGTGGCGATCTGATTGGTTAATTGGAGAGGGGCTGCTAGTCTCTGTGTCATGTGGTGTCTGTTAGTGGAACGGGGGTGAGGGGGGTCGAGATGGTTGGAGTGCCAGGGGCCAAAGTGCAAAGGTCAGGGGTGATGACCTCACACTTTTTTAGGGGGAGGGGCCAACTTGATGATCTCGTCTTCGGAGGGTTGGCGAATGATATCTGAGGAGAGAGAAAGAGAAAGAAAAAAGGGTCTCAGTAAAAGTTGAATGTTTTTTTTTGGCAGAGGGAATGTGGTGTCACACACGCGCACACACACACACCTTTGTATTTCTTGGCAGAGGGGATGCGTGTGAGCTTGGTGTCGATCTCGTCGTCCTCAGAGATCTTGAGTACGGTGGTGCGATACTCAATGACCCGGGTCAGCAGGTCTGGTCGTCGGGAGATCTCAAAGATGTGCTCGATGTACGACAGGTTATCTATAAGAAGGGCAACATCGGGTGATGTTTTTGAGGTGCAAAACAGCAAAGACCTGCGCAAGAATACTAATTGTAATATGAAAGGGATTCAATTTGATGCGTTACGAGATCTTCGCTCGTTTGCGCCATGAAACAACCCTCCATCCCTCCCTCTCCTCCGTCCCCTTCCTCTCTCTCTCTGCGTCTCTCACACTGTGCCAGTTTGTCATTCTTCTCCTGGTCACTCTCCACCCCTAGAGCCCTATGAAAATCGGTGTTGTGGAGAACGTTGACAGTATCCCATTGAAAAGGAATTCAACCATGTTCCAAAATGTATTGACCTTAGTAGGAAATCAACTACATGTATTGAACTTGTTTGAAAATGTATGAATTCACCCAAGTAAATCATAAGACATGAACAAAATGCATCAGTGGTTCGTACTTTCCTGCAACTTCCTGAAAGGGCACAGGAACGCCGAAGTCTGTGTGCATGTGTGCGGTGCACTCATATACTTTGTGTAGCCACTAGCGATGATGATGCTAATGATAACATCCTCTGGAAGAGATTAAAAGGTTTCCCAAAAAACCTTCTCAATGAAACTACAATTTAGCCTTATGCCTATCTGGCAGAATGATTTCAGGATTATTTGCATCAAACCTGTGGCCATTTGTTTAGCAAACTCTGCAATCATGTGAACACTACAGAAGCTTTACTAACAAAACAACGGTCTCTGGCTGGTGTGCACATGAATTAAAGGGTAACTACACCCCAAAATCTAAATTCCTTCGATTTTTTTTCCCCCCCAGACCTCAAAAGTGGTCTCCTGGTGTGGTTTAAGCATTGTTGTGGAGTTAGGTAAAAATTTTGGGAAAAACTAAATGGAATCAGGCAAAAAATACAACAGATTTTATAGGGCCCTACACTCCCCTCCATCTCCCCCTCCCTCCCTCCCTCCACCTCCCTTCCTTTCCCAAATGTTGATCTGGGAAACCTGGAAAATTCTCCCTCTCTCACCCTGTGCCAGCTTTTCGTTTTTCTCCAGGTAGTTGAACCACTCCTTGGAGGAGGTGATTGTGTTGCTCTGGTCCTCTGTGATGTCCTCCTTGCAGGCTGACTTGAGTTGGTCCAAGTCCTCGTTGGTGATGTTCTCAGACAGGTCACTGAGCAGAGAGCTGTACTCCGACATGGTCTGAGGGAGGGAGGAGAAGGGAGGGCAGGAAGGGAAAGAGAGAAGAGAGAGAGAGCTGTTAGCTCATTTTGAAACAGTGAACCTTAAACACATACTTTTGCATCAAAGTATGAGTGTGTGGCTACATTTCTTTAGTGTGTAAATCTTCTTTTCTCTAGACATTACCCCTAACCACTGTCCCACAGCCAGTTCTATTTCCAACTCCCTAATGGTTAAGGTTTGGGTTGTGTAATCTGATCCTACATCTGTGGTTCGGGGAAACATCTCTCTAGAGAGGGAGCGAGAGAGAAAAAGAGAGTGAGATAGATAGAGAGAGAGGGAAAGGGAGAGCAAGATAGATATGTAGATAGAGAGAGAGAGAAATAGAAATATGAGAGAGAATGGGAGATAGAGAATAAGTAAGATAAATGGGGAGCACAGAAGCAGTCCTTCTATTCTATTGGATCTCTCCGGTAAAGTCAGGCAACTCTGTAGATGGGAGGCTGGAACGTGGCTATACTTACTACTAAGCCACACAAACATCAATACACTGTATGCGTCCGTGACTGTTAATATGACAATATTTAGCTGTTGAGTGACACTGTGGTGCCGATGTGACAATGTACCTGATGAGATTAGCCTCTTTGTGAAAGAGTGTATTTGATGTGGGTGATCGAGTTTTGCGTAACAGTGTGACAGTAACTGAGTGTTTTTCAAGTGTTTCCTGTGTGTGTGAGTACTGTATGTGTGTGTGTGCTCTTGTACAATGGCATCTACCTACAATAAAAATGAATGCACACTGCACACACATACAGCTGTCTTGCCTTGAAAAGGAGAAGAATAATTATTGGTGGATCTCACTGAACGCGACTTGTGTGTGTGTGTATCAGAGGAGGCTGGTGAGCGGAGCTATAGGAGGACGGGCCCATTGTAATGGCTGGACTGGAATAAATGGAACGGTATCAAACATATGGAAACCAGAGGTTTGACTCCGTTCCATCAATTCCATTCCAGTCATTACAATGAGCCCTTCCTCCTTCAGCTCCTCCCACCAGCTCCACTGATGTGTATGTATGATTAACAAGGCTCAGGCATGACCTAAATACTAGAAGTGCCATACTCTCTTCTACCACGAGAGGGCAGTGATCCATATACAGACCCAATGGTGTGTGTGTGTGTGCGCGCATCAGCGTCCTGACAGACACTGTTATGCGGTCAGTTTGTGTCATTCCCCCTTAAATGATGAAGGTTATGATAGGGTGTGGGTGAAATGAACCTAGATCTGTGACTAAGGGAGAGCAATATAACAACAGTGTGTTTTACTGGCCCTGCCCCCCCCCGCACCCCACATAGTCATTACCTTAAATGTCACGTTCATCTCCCCTCAATTCAAAGCAGTTTTTAGTCAATAAAGAGAGAGTGTTGCGTGGGAGAATACACTCCTAACCCCGGGTGAATGGAAAATGGAATGCAGTGCAGGTGTGTGTGTGTTTGTTCAGATGAGTGTGAGTGCGTATATCAGTCTGTCTCTGTCTGTCTGTCTGTCTGTCTGTCTGTCTGTCTGTCTGTCTGTCTGTCTGTCTGTCTGTCTGTCTGTCTGTCTGTCTGTCTGTCTGTCTGTCTGTCTGTCTGTCCGTCTGTCTGTCTGTCGTCTGTCTGTCTGTCTGTCTGTCTGTCTGTCTGTCTGTCTGTCTGTCTGTCTGTCTGTCTGTCTGTCTGTCTGTCTGTCTGTCTGTCTGTCTGTCCGTCTGTCCGTCCGTCCGTCCGTCCGTCCGTCCGTCCGTCCGTCCTTTCTGCCTTTCCCTGTAACCCTAAAGGGTCTCTCTATTGCAACACAATAAACCAGCCCTGCTTTTGTGTGTGTGGAGAAATACAACACGAGACAGATTATCTATTCTATTACTTTCTAGTCTATTTCTCTCCCCCTTATCTCTCTCTTTTTCTCCCCATCTCACTCGCTGTCTCTACTCTCCATCTCTCTTTCTCTCCATGCCTCCTACCTCCCTCTCCCTCTTTCTTAACCCCCCCTCCTCGTTCTCTAGGACGAGGCTGACACTGCTTCCACACATAGTAGGGCCACTGTCTCCCCTCACATTCTCATGAACACAAACATGCTTTTGTCTGCTGCTCTCTGTCTCTCTCCCCCCACCCCTCCCTCCCTCCCTCCCTCTATCCCAGTGTGTGGAGGGTGAAGGTGGGAGAGAACGTTTACTGGTATCTTCTGTCTCTCTACCTCCCCCTCTCTCTCTCCCTCTACCCCTCTATCCCAGTGTAAGGAGGGGGGACAAGAACGCCAGCCTAGCCCAGGCAGCCCCTCTCCCCCGTGAGTAAACTCCTAAATCTACCCCCTGGCAGCCATCTGGCCTAGCCCCAAGCAAAACGGGTTCCAACAGTATTCAAAGTCATTTCAAATACTTTATATGTGCTTCATTGAGCTTAACTGGCTTCATGGACCAAGAGAATAGTCTCAAATCTGTAATCCCCACCCATCTGACACTAGGCAGGCAAGAGCAAAGTTATTGGAGTTTTGGAAAATATTCTAAATAGTATTTGAACCCAGTTCTGGCTGCTCTAGAGCCGAGCACACCATATGGACTGTTCATTTGACGAGAGAGCAATGCCACTGTGCTATTATCCACCTCGCCAACAAGACCTACTGTTCTCACACATACAGTTGAAGTCGGATGTTTACATACACATTTAAAGTCAGTTTTTCACAATCCCTGACAATTAATCCGAGTAACAATTCCCTGTCTTAGGTCAGTTAGGATCACCACTTTATTTTAAGAATGTGAAATGTCAGAATAATAGTAGAGAGAATTATTTATTTCAGCATTTATTTCTTTCATTCACATTCTCAGTGGGTCAGATGTTTACATACACTCAATTGAGTATTTGGTAGCATTGCCTTTAAATTGTTTAACTTTGGTCAAACGTTTCAGGTAGCCTTCCACCAGCTTCCCACAATAAGTTGGGTGAATTTTGGCCCATTCCTCCTGACAGAGCTGGTGTAACTGTCAGGTTTGTAGGCCTCCTTGCTCGCACACACTTTTTCCAGTTCTCCAGTTTTCTATAGGATTGAGGTCAGGGCTTTGTGACGGCCACTCCAATACCTTGACTTTGTTGTCCTTAAGCCATTTTGCCACAACTTTGGAAGTATGCTTGGGGTCATTGTCCATTTGGAAGACCCATTTGCGATCAAGCTTTAACTTCCTGACTGATGTCTTGAGATGTTGCTTCAATATATCCACATAATTTTCGTTCCTCATGATGGCATCTATTTTGTGAAGTGCACCAGTCCCTCCTGCAGCAAAGCACCCCCACAACATGATGCTGCCACCCCCGTGCTTCACGGTTGGGATGGTGTTCTTCGGCTTGCAAGCATCCCCCTTTTTCCTCCAAACATAACAATGGTCATTATGGCCGAACAGTTCTATTTTTGTTTCATCAGACCAGAGGACATTTCTCCAAAAAGTATGATCTTTGTCCTCATGTGCAGTTGCAAACCGTAGTCTGGCTTTTTTATGGCGGTTTTGGAGCAGTGGCTTCTTCCTTGCTGAGTGGCCTTTCAGATTATGTCGATATAGGACTCGTTTCACTGTGGATATAGATACGTTTGTACTGGTTTCCTCCAGCATCTTCACAAGGTCCTTTGCTGTTGTTCTGGAATTGATTTGCACATTTCGCACCAAAGTGTGGTTCACCTCTAGGAGACAGAACACGTCTCCTTCCTGAGCGGTATGACGGCTGCGTGGTCCCATGGTGTTTATACTTGCGTACTATTGTTTGTGCGTGGTACCTTCAGGCGTTTGGAAATTGCTCCCAAGGATGAACCTGACGTGTGGAGTTCTAGAATTGTTTTTTCTGAGGTCTTGGTTGATTTCTTTTGATTTTCCCATCATGTCAAGCAAAGAGGCACTGAGTTTGAAGGTAGGCCTTGAAATACATCCACAGGTACACCTCCAATTGACTCAAATGATTAGCCTATCAGAAGCTTCTAAAGCCATGATATCTTTTTCTGGAATTTTCCAAGCTGTTTAAAGGCACAGTCAACTTAGTGTTTGTAAACTTCTGATCCCCTGGAATTGTGATACATTGAATTATAAGTGAAATAATCTGTCTGTAAACAGTTGTTGGAAAAATTACTTGTGTCATGCACAAAGTAGATGTCCTAACCGACTTGCCAAAACTATAGTTTATTAACACGAAATTTGTGGAGTTGTTGAAAACAATTTTTAATGACTACAACCTAAGTGTATGTAAACTTCCGACTTCAACTGTACATGTGTGTAAACACACAGGCAGGCACGCAGACACACGCTGTCAAGCACGCACGCATGCATGCACATACACACACACACGCACACACACAGGCACACGCACACACACAGGCACACATACAATTGTCATCGAGCTGAAGGATACAGCGGCCAAACTATAAGGGTAAAAACATGCCTCACACACCTGTTGAGCCCTATTTCTCACTGTGAGCCATGCAAGAGGGGGTAAAGTGAGAGCGATTGAGTATTCTCCTCTCTCTCTCTCCCTCTCACGGTCCCCCGTTCTCTTTCTCTCTGACTCCCCTCCCCCCTCTCTCTCGCTTTCCCTTTCTTTCTTTCTCTTTCTCTCTCTCTCTCTAGCGCCATCACTCTATTCCAATAGCTACTCGACCTTTGGATGCCTATTCTCTATTGCTGGGTGAGTGAGGGGTGTGCTCGTCAAATAGAACTAAGGGACCTGTATGGTTCATTTGTGTGTGTGAATGCGCGTGTGTGTGTGTGTGTGTGTGTGTGTCTGAGTGGGGGGCCCGTCACTGTCTGGCTAAACAGGCGGCACCATACACACAGACACAGACACTACACTGTTGTAAGAATAATCACCAACCTCCCCTTTATTGCCCCCCCACACACACACACCACTACTACTACCACCACTACCCAAACTCCATTCACTCTTCACACTGCTGAAGTTGCCATGGAGACCAGGCCCTGCTTTGTCTTTCAGCCCGGAGACTGTTACCTAGCGACCAGGGAAAGTTCCACTCTACTCCAGAAGCTCCTGGTGCGAGAGAAGGAAAAAGAGAGAAAGGGCTAGCGGGATAGAGAGACAGAGTAGAGTTTTTGAATGTGACAACATGGTGCCAATGTGACTATGGTGACAATGTCTGACTAATGTCAACACATAGGCTCACTGTTTAACAGCTCCATGACGAATATATTTTTTTACTTAAACCGCACCTGTCAGGACCCGGTTACAAACCCGGGTCTCCGGTGTGAGAAACAGTCACTTAGCAAACTGAGCCACGAATAGTCGGCAGAACCCAGAAGATGAGGCAGACACAGCAGTACTTGAGACGGTGTTTTAATAAAGTAAAAGGAATGTCCAGGCAAAAATAAAAATCCACGTCAAAAGTAATTCCAAGAGAACGAAGGTAATCCTCCAAGTCAAAAAGGTAAATCCACAAGGTGGTAGGTACAGCAGAAAAAAGTCTCAAAAGCTAATAAAAAATAAATAAATAAACAAGAACAAAAACAAAGTACCACAAGAGAGTCCAACTGGAGCAACAAATGTTCACAGCATCACTGGGGCTGGGTGCCAACATTCAAACACAGAGCAAAGAACTGAGGAAAACTAAGGGTTTAAATACAATCAAGGGAAACGAGGCACAGGTGCAAATAATAACTGGAACAAGGGAAAACAAAAGGGTCAAAAAGCACAATGGGGGCATCTAGTGACCAAAGCAACCCTGGCCAAATCCTAACACCACCATTAAACTATCTCTGCTTTAACCATGGTGTGTGTGTGTGTGTATGTGTGTGTGTGTGTGTGTGTGTGTGTGTGTGTGTGTGTGTGGGGGGGGGGGCCTTTGAACCATGTGCTTCAAAGCTTGACCAGGCTAAAATGCGATCTTTACATGTAACCATGACAACCACGTTACAGTGAGCTGCAAAAATCACAAATATGACAGGGATTTAGGAAGGGAATAAAATACCTCAATTTCTCTCTCTCGCTCTCTCTACCGCTATCTCTCCCTCTCAATCGACCTGTGTTATCTCCTTTAGTCTAATCTGCCTCTCTCTCTCACGCTCTCTTTACCCCTGCTTCCTCTGTTATGTGTTGCTCTCTGTCTGCCTCTCTCTCCCCCTTACACTATTTTGCCCCTATTTTGTTTCACAGGGCATGATGACATGGCTCCCTCCCTCCCTCCTCCCCTCTCACTTTCGGTATCTCTATGCCTGCTTTGTCGTCTCTCTATCAGTCGTTCTCTTGAATCTCTCACTCACTATTAAACCTCACTTCTCCGGTAACTTTTCGAAACTCAATCCCTCTGTGCCAGCCCCACTTTTCCTCTCGACTACAGTGTTACAGTCACATCGTAAAAATGATTGGCACCCTTGATAAAGATGAGTAAAAAAATACTGTCTCAAATAGATAATATAAATTCTGAGCTATATTGTATGCTCAAAAAACCTGGACAGTTCTATTATGTTATACTAATCAAATTTTGTTGAACAAGTAATCCTTTTTTTTAATCTCAAAATGATAGGTGTCAAAATGATTGGCACCGCTGGTTTCAATGCTTTGTGCAACCTCCCTTTGCTAGGATAATGGCACTTAGACTTTTGACAGTATATAATGTTTTTGAGATTGGAGAACACACTGGGAGGAATCTTAGACCATTCCGCCATACAGAATATTTCCAGATCCTTGATATCCTTCAGTGTACACATACGGACTGCCCTCTTCAATTCAAACCACAGGTTTTCAATGGGTTCAAGCCCGGAGACTGGCATGGCCATTTTCAAAATGTTGTTTTTGTTGTCAAATCACCATTTCTTTGTGGATTTTGATGTGTGCTTGGGGTCATTGTCTTGCTGGAAGATCCACTTGAGGCCAAGTTTCAGCCTTCCAAGCAGAGGCAACCAGGTTTTCGGCTGGTAATGTCCTGGTAATGGGTAAAGTTCATGATGCCATTGACCTTAACAAGTGCCCCAGGACCAATGCAAGCAAAACAGCCCCATAACATCAATGATTCATCACCATATGTTATAGTAGTTATGAGGTCATTTTCTGCATATGCATTGTTCTTTAAATGCCAAAACCCATCGCTGGTTTGCTTGGCCATAGAGCCCTATTTTTTTGTCTCATCTGACCATAGCACCGATTCCAATCCAAGTGCCAATGCCGCTTCGCAAACTCCAGGTGTTTACATTTGTTGTTGTGCTTAACAGGCTTTCCCCCCCTAGCAACTCTTCCAAAGAGTCTATTGGCATGGGGGTGGCGTCTAATTGTAGTTTTGGAATCTTGGTGACCCCAAGATGCCACCAAGTTCTGTTATTCTCCAACTGTGGCCCTTGAATTTTTACTTGCCTCCCGAACCATCTTCCTCAGTATATGTGGTGGGACAAGATACAAATGCGTCCTTTACCAGGCAAGTGGTTTTAAACATCTTAATTACTGCCCTAATTGCGGTATTTTTGTTGTTGTTGACGTTTAAAAATATATATTTTTACCCATTTCCTGATTTATGAAAATCCACAACCATTTGTCTCTTTTCGTTTCCTTACCTTTCACAATGGTAATGGAAGACAAATGGATTTTTACATGCGTATTACCTCATTTTATATCCCAGTGAAACAGGAAGCCATGGAAGGCAACAATACAGTTCCTTAAAGCGGCAATCAGCAATAGAAACAATAATTAAACATCCTTCCCGCCACGTTTCAGTAAAAAGCTGAGGGATGGGCCTGGAAAAATGTAACCACTCTCAAATACATTTTACAGAGCTATGGGTGCAAGGACTGACCATCCAGGATATTACAATTGTAGGTTTAACCATGTCAGGCTGTATATATATATATATATTTTTTTTTTATTCACTTACTTTGTTTACAGACATTTTAGTAAAACAAGCTTATACAGTGCATTTGGAAAGTATTCAGACCACTTGACTTTTTCCACATTTTGTTACGTTACAGCCTTATTCTAAAATGGATGAAATCCTTTTTTCCCCCTCAACAATCTACACACAATATCCCAGAATGACAAAGCAAAAACAGTTTTGGCATTTTGGCACATTTATTAAATATAGAAAACAGAAATACTTTATTTACAGACCCTTTGCTATGAGACTCGAAATTGAGCTGAGGTGCATCCTGTTTCTATTGATCATGTTGAGATGTTTCTACACATTTTTTGCAAATGTATAAAAAATTAAAAATGGAAATATCACATTTACATAAGTATTCAGATCCTTTACTCTGTCTTCTTGGGTAAAGACGCTACAAGCTTGGCACACCTGTATTTGGGGATTTTCTCCAATTCTTCTCTGTAGATCCTCTGCCAGGTTAGATTGGGATCGTCGCTGCACAGCTTTTTTATAGGTCTCTCCTGAGATGTTCAAATCCGGGCTCTGGCTGGGCCCCTCAAGGACATTCAGAGACCTGTTCCGACGCCACTCCTGCGTTGTCTAGGATGTGTGCTTAGGGTCGTTGTCCTGTTGGAAGATGAAGAACTCTGGAGCAGGTTTCAATCAATATTCTCTCTGTACTTTGCTCCGTTCAACTTCACTTTGATCCTGACTACTCTCTCATCCCCACAGCATGATGCTGCCACCACCATGCTTCACCGTAGGGATGGTAAGCGGTGCCAGATGATGAGCGGTGCCTGGTTTCCTCCAGACGTGACGCTTGGCATTCAGGCCAAAGAGTTCAATCTTGGTTTCATCAGACCAGAAAATCTTGTGGTCTGAGAATCCTTTAGCTGCCTTTTGGCAAACTCCAAGCGAGCTGCCAAGCGGACTACAGGTGCCTTTTACTGAGGAGTGGCTTCCGTCTGGCCAATCTACCATGAAGACCTGATTGGTGGAGTCCTGCAGAGATGGTTGTCTTCTGGAAGGTTCTACCACCTCCACAGAGGAACACTTGAGCTCTGTCAGAGTGATCATCAGGTTCTTGGTCGCCTCCCTGACCAAGGCCCTTCTCCCTCGATTGCTCAGTTTGGCCAGGTGGCCAGCTCAAGGAAGAGCCTTGGTGGTTCCAGATGTCTTCCATTTAAGAATGATGGAGGCCACTGTGTTCTTGGGGACCTTCAATGCTGAAGAAATGTTTTGGTACCCTTCCCCAGATCTGTGCCTCGACACAATCTTGTCTCGGAGCTCTACGGACATTTCCTTCAACCTCATGGCTTGGTTTTTGCTCTGACATGCACTGTCAACTGTCAGACCTTATATAGACAGGTGTGTGCCTTTCCAAATCATGTCCAATCAATTTAATTTACCACAGGTGGACTCCAATCAATTTGTAGAAACAGCTCAAGGATGATCAATGGAAACAGGATGCACCTGAGCTCAATTTAGAGTCTCATAGCAAAGGGTCTGAATACTAAAAATCTGTTTTAGTTTTGCCATTATTCGGGTATTGTGTGTAGATTTATGAGGAAAACATGTATTTAATCAATTTTAGAATAAGGTTGTAATGTAATAAAATGTCGAAAAAGTCCAGGGCTGAATACTTTCCAAATGTGCTGTATTTTGGGTTCTGATGGGGTACGACAGTTGAACTAAACTCATGAGGAATTTATAAGTTATATTCTTCAAGAATCATTGGGTACATATAATCAATTTATACATCCAAAAATCGATGTAGCAACTGCTGATTGCCCCTTTAAGCTGAGATGAAAAAGTTAACCGTTAATGCAGATTGGATTTTGTTTGATTTTATCGATAAGAATCTGTAGAGGTGCCAATCATTTTGACACCTATCTTTTTAAGATACAAAATGATGACTTGTTAAACAAAATCTCTTTCTCTGGCCAATTATATTTGTATAAAATGATATTATTTTCTATATTGTCTGAGCATACAATATAGCTCAGTATTTGTATGATTTATTTTATACAGTCATGTTCGCTGATCTTTATCAAGGGTGTCAATCATTTTGTAGGTGACTGTAAACTGTCCCATCTTGTGACGCTACCCAAAACAAAAATAAACAAACACCCACCCCAAAACAATGACAGGACACAGGAAATGACAGGGGACATCAAGCCTCTCTGCACGGTGTCACAGCACATATCTGTTCTGTGTTGATGCACCCTGGTGATCCCTGCTGGACTAACGTCTAAACACAGACCTACTCCGTCCAAACTACTATGCACCGGACTTGTGGTCAGCTTAAATGAAAATAAGACTATTATTTGGTTACACTATTGTATATTTGGTGTTGGTTTCTGTCAAATCTGATGAATAATTCTTGATTCATGAGCAATTCCTAACTCAGGCTCAGTGTCTAATTCAAATTCATCAGCGGTTTGAGTTGACTTGGGAGTCAATCGGGCCATTGCATCCAACTTGGAATTTAAAAAATAACAATACTTTATGTCTGAAACTAACAGCGATGCTCTATTTCACTGGCTAAGTCTGTCTGCTCTCTGTTCTACAACAATACGGTGTAGCTCTTTAATGCAGTCAAAATACCTAGTGGCCTCATGGGTGGAATGTTATTCATATTTTTCATCATTTCATCATTAATAAACATAATTTATTTGTTTACGGTGTTTTTTTTATGTCAAACAGTTTTGTTATACTGGTAGTGTCATACCCAAGAAGGTTTGAGGCTGTAATCGCTGCCAAAGGTGCTTCAACAAAGTACTGAGTAAAGGGTCTGAATACTGATAACTGATATCAGTTTGTGTGAAGATTCATGAGGTGGGAAAAAAACAAGTTAATCCATTTTAGAATAAGCATGTAACGTAACAAATTGTGGAAAATATCATGTGGTCTGAATACTTTCCGAAAGCACTGTACACAGTCATGTAACACTGGTCATTTTAATAATGTTTACATACCTTTTAACCCACTTTATATGTATATAATGTATTCTAGTCAAGGCCTATCCTATTTAACTATTGCTGTACATATACCATTCTATCCTATGTATTACACTAAATACAGTACATGTCAAAAGTTTGGACACCTACTCATTCCAGGGTTTGTCTTTATTTTTACTATTTTCTACCTTGTAGGATAATAGTGAATACATCAAAACCATGAAATAACACATATGGAATCATGTAGTAACCAAAAAAGTGATAAGAAAATCTAAATATAATTTATATTTGAGATTCTTCAAAGTAGCCACCCTTTGCCTTGAGGACAGCTTTGCACATTATTGGCATTCTCTCAGCTTCACCTGGAAAGCTTCTGATGAAGGTGATGCTAAGCTACAGGACTGTTTCGCTAGCACAGACTGAAATGTTCAGGGATTCATTGGATAACATTGAGGAGTTTACCACATCAGTCACCGGCTTCATTAAGTGCATCAATGATGTTGTCCTCACAGTGACCGTACGTACATATCCCAACCAGAAGGCATGGATTGCAATATCCGCACTGAGTTAAAGGGTCGTGTCATACTGCGGCACACCTTGCGTGCTGCCTCCAGCATTCTGTGGCACGTCATTTAACAGCTATTTTTTCTGTTACTTCAAGTTATTACTAGTTTGACCACCAGAGGGCATCCTTGAGAAGCATTTGATAGTATTCCGTATTGGCATTACCAGAGAATTTAAAACCTCTTTGTAATAACATAGTATTTGGGAGTGATTTTAAGAAATTTGGCTTAATTCATTTGAGTAATATTATGGTGTTTCTATTCAGAGAAAAACTAAACCCTCTGGGTTTCCGTTAGGATGGAATGGAAAATATGGCGCTGTACAACGTGACGTTGGGAGTAGGCTACAGGATTGGAGGATTCTAAATTGTTTGCCTTCATTAGACAATCATGGGTCGAGATTTCTTTGTAATCAACAAGAGATATGCTGGACCCTATGTCAGAGAGGTGTTTCTGGGTACATATCGGTAGGATTTTAGCAATATTTTGTTAGGTTTAGGCCTATTTACATGTATATTTATATTATTTTCCCTAATTTTGGTTGTTAGGCTCAATGTATGTTTCTCGTCTCCAATTGCAGACAATGACCCATTATCACACTAACCGCCCGGGTTTACATTGCAAATGAGGGCATAAACTGGGTCAAGACGCCAGCGGAGTTTGTCGACCTTTATGTAGTAAAATAAAGGTTAAATAAAATAAATAAATAAATAAAAGACCTACAACACCTTTGGTAGAGGCCTTACAGTAAGTATATCTAAACCTATTTCTTTCATCTCTACATGTAGGTCTCCTGATTTAAACCAGATCAAACTTCTTTGGCATCAACAGAAAACATTCATCAGTAACTCTGCCAATACGACAAGCACAGGTGAACTGGTCAAGGCCATCAAGATGTTTTGGCTAGAGAAATGAACGATACAACAAATACATTGGTCATCTCAGCAAGGTTTTACCTGTGTGGTCGTGGAGCTGGCTGGAAGTGCGACTAAAATGTAGTTCATATAAACATCCGCATTTGAATGTCTTTTTTCTCATTATTTTATTAACAAAAGCATAAAGATTTGTCACGACGTCCGCCGAAGTCGGTCCCTCTCCTTGTTCGGGCGGCGTTCAACGTCACCGGCTTTCTAGCCACCGCCGATCCACTTTTCATTTTCCATTTGTTCTGTCTTTGTCTTACACACCTGGCTTCACTCAACCAATGACTTGTTTATTATTTAAACCCTCTGTTCTCCATGTTGTGTTTGTGAGTGATTGTTTATTGTAATTCGGTCCATCTTTGTGGGCTCGTGATGTTACTTTGTAAATTTGTCTTTTTGAGTAAAGTACGTTGATTACTCTTATCTGCTGTCCTGAGCCTGGCTCTCTACACCAGCTACACACAGGACCATTACAAGATATTGATGAAGAAATACTGTACTGCTGTTTTGAGTTATAAATGTAACACTTCAGAGTACTTAAGCATCAAATACATTTCTAGTTGAGGGATTTTCCCAACAGTAGCCAGGTGATAAAAATGATATTGTCCTGCTAATAGGAAACATTTACATGATGGGCAACACCTGATACAGTTGTGAAAAACAATTGTTTGAAAACCTGTTTTCAACACGCCTCCAGTTGTCCATCACTTCTGTAAATGAAAACACAGCATCTTGTTTACATTTTTTTTATTGTGTCACACATCATTTGTATCTACCTTTCCAATTACTTTTAGAGTTTGGGATTTACAAATGTGCACTTTTAATTATCAGTTACATCGTTTTATTTCGAACGTGCAGACTTTTTTTCTTTAAATGATTGTTTTATGTAGAATGCTACATTTTGGACCAGTTGCAATTGTAAGTAGGCCTAATAACAAAAAACCTACTTCTATTAGGCGCTTAAGCCTCATGGCCTACCTCACTCAGTTATGTTATTTCATATAGGTCTAGACTCCGAAGAAATAGACTCCAATTAAGCCCTCTTGTTGTTTGTAAAGTCCAATTATAATGAAGATAATTATATAATGAATATTGTTGAAATGAATTGGTGTAGGTTTGTTGGTGTGTTGGTGTGTTGGTGTGTTGGTGTGTTGGTGTGTAGGTGTGTTGGTGTGTAGGTGTGTTGGTGTGTTGGTGAGCAACACTTGCATAACAAGTGATCTATATTTTCAGTACCAGCCCCTGTTCACCTTTTTTTTTATTTAAAATTGAACCTTTATTTAACTAGGCAGGTCAGGGAAGAACAAATTCTTATTTACAATGAAGGCCTACCCTGGCCAAACCCGGATGACGCTGGGCCACTTGAGTGCCGCCCTATGGCTCACAGTCGGATGTGATACAGCCTGAATTCGAACAAGGGACTGTACTAAAAGCCTCTTGCACCGAGATGCAGTATATATATATATATATTTTGTTGTTGAGAACATTTTTTTTATTTTTATTTTTTTTAACCTTTATTTAACCAGGCAAGTCAGTTAAGAACATATTCTTATTTTCAATGACGGCCTGGGAACAGTGGGTTAACTGCCTGTTCAGGGGCAGAACGACAGATTTGTACCTTGTCAGCTCGGGGGTTTGAACTCACAACCTTCCAGTTACTAGTCCAACGCTCTAACCACTAGGCTACGCTGCCCCCCCAACATTAACCGTGTGTAGGTAGATACGTGTGTAGGTAGATGTGGAAAGATAGATACAAATGATTTGTTGCAAGTTGGGGAGGAGAGGGTGGGTTCACACCTAGCTCAAATTGGGGAGGGGGGTTCACACCTAGCTCGTCTATTAGAAAATTCTTTAGTAAAGGTTGACTAGTCTAATGTTCAGCTAATAGCCCATCCTGCTAGCTTGTGAAAAACTAATAATAATACCCCCCCCCCCCCTTTCCACGTTAAAGATTCCAATTGATAAAGTGTTTTTAGCCACAATCGTCCCCAACCCCAATTAATACATTTGGGCACAGTCGATAGCGTGCTGGATTTCGGGCTAGAATGTTGAGGGTTCAAAACCTGCTCCCTGCTTCTTTCATTGCATTATTATGTCGGTCTCAAAGCATTAGCCTGGATTGTTACTCCCATCTCGTTCTTCTCTCTCTTCCACGTGTCATTCAGCACGCTTGTGGGCGTACTGGCAGGCTGTACTGTTTTTTAATCTGTATATATGAATTACAAATCAGCCTTTACTTAAATCATGCTTCTAGTCTGTTGAATAGTTACAATGTGTAATTATTAATGTCCCAGGAGCAGGAGTGCTAAACACTGTTGAAGTGTATAATTGTAATACATTCATGCAGACACAGCATCATTCAAATAATGGAGTTTGATACACCTGGTATTGGATATGACTGAAAAAAAACCTTGCTAAATAGCGATTTTTGTCAATTAACTTTATGACAAACAATATGCACAATCATTTGTCTCTACATTTAACTAACATATTCCTCTCAATTGTAAATGTTTTGCTTGACTCGTTATGATGTTATAATTACTTACATTAGCTTCCCCCGTAATGTTTTGTCAGCCATCATTGCTGAAGAAAGTCACACCACTCGATATGATTGGTCATATAAAAACCTTGGGACCCAAATGCATAGTGAGGGCTCTAACTCCCCCTTGTGGTGGTCTGGAGCAATGAAGCCGTGACGCTGGGTACACCAAAGTCCCGTGGTTTAAGCTCACAACTGTTAAAGGAGGAACCACTGTACCAGACAAGCTAAATTCCTTCTATACTGGCTTTTAGGCAAGCAACACTGAAACATGCATGAGAGTACCAGCTGTTCTGAATGACTGTGTGATCTCGCTCTCCATAGCCTATGTGAGTGAGACCATTAAACAGGTTACCATTCACACGGCTGCGGGGCCAGACGGATTACCAGGACATGTACTCAGAGCAAGCGCTGACCAGCTGGCAAGAGTCTTCACTGACATTTTCAACCTCTCCCTGACCCAGTCTGTAATACATACATGTTTCAAGCTGAACACCATAGTCCCTGTGTCCAAGAACGCCAAGGTATCCTGTCTAAATGACTATCTGTAGCCTTGAAATGCTTTGAAAGGCTGGTCATGGCTCACATCAACACCATCATCCTAGACACACTGGAGCAGCTCCAATTCACATACTGCCCCAACAGATCCACAGATGATGCAATATCTATTGCACTACATACAGCCCTCTGCCACCTGGGCAAGAGAAACACCTATGTGAGAATGCTGTTTATTGACTATAGCTTAGCGTTCAACACCATAGTTCCCTCCAAGCTCATCACTAAGCTCAGGACCGTGGGACTGAACACCTCCCTCTGCAGCTGGATTCTGGACATCCTGACAGGCCACCCCCAGGTGGTGAGGGTAGGCAACAACACATCTGCCATGCTGACCC